>NC_068434.1:19269484-19279484 GCF_023373465.1 Oncorhynchus keta | reverse complement strand
ATGAAGATGAAAGGGAGTGGTGATGATAATAGTAAAATCATGAAGATGGAAGAGAGTGGTGATGATAATATTAACATCATGAAGATGAAAGGGAGTGGTGATGATAATAGTAAAATCATGAAGATGAAAGGGAGTGGTGATGATAATAGTAAAATCATGAAGATGAAAGGGAGTGGTGATGATAATAGTAAATTATGAAGATGAAAGGGAGTGGTGATGATAATAGTAAAATCATGAAGATGAAAGGGAGTGGTGATGATAATAGTAAAATCATGAAGATGAAAGGGAGTGGTGATGATAATAGTAAAATCATGAAGATGAAAGAGAGTGGTGATGATAATAGTAAAATCATGAAGATGAAAGGGAGTGGTGATGATAATTGTAAAATCATGAAGATGAAAGGGAGTGGTGATGATAATAGTAAAATCATGAAGATGAAAGAGCGTTGTGATGATAATAGTAAAATCATGAAGATGAAAGGGAGTTGTGATGATAATAGTAAAATCATGAAGATGAAAGAGCGTTGTGATGATAATAGTATAATCACGAAGATGAAAGAACGTTGTGATGATAACAGTAAAATCATGAAGATGAAAGAGAGTGGTAAAATCATGACGATGAAAGAACATTGTTGACACGACTTCCGCCGAAGTTGGTCCCTCTCCTTGTTCGGCGGCATTCGGCGGTCGACGTCACCGGCCTTCTAGCCATCGCCGATCCACTTTTCATTTTCCATTTGTTTTGTCTTTGTTTTACACACCTGGTTTCAATTCCCCAATTACATTTTCATTATTTAACCCTCTGTTTTCCCCATGGTTTTTGTGCGTGATTGTTTTATGTATGTTTGGTCCGTTATTGTGGGCTCGGTATTACGACATGTTATTGCAATCTTTGAGTAAAGTTACTTGTGTTACTCATCTCTGCTGTCTTGTGCCTGACTCCTCTGCACCAGCTAGACCCAGACCATTATAGTTGTGATGGTAATAGTAAAATCATGAAGATGAAAAGGAGTGGTGATGATAATAGTAAAATCATGAAGATGAAAGAGAGTGGTGATGATAATAGTAAAATCATGAAGATGAAAGAGAGTGGTGATAATAATAGTAAAATCATGAAGATGAAAGAGCGTTGTGATGATAATAGTAAAATAATGAAGATGAAAGGGAGTGGTGATGATAATAGTAAAATCATGAAGATGAAAGAGAGTGGTGATGATAATAGTAAAATCATGAAGATGAAAGGGAGTGGTGATGATAATAGTAAAATCATGAAGATGAAATGGGAGTGGTGATGATAATAGTAAAATCATGAAGATGAAAGGGAGTGGTGATGATAATAGTAAAATTATGAAGATGAAAGGGAGTGGTGATGATGAAAATGATAATAGTAAATAATAGTCATGAAGATGGAAGAGAGTGGTGATGATAATAGTAAAATCATGAAGATGGAAGAGAGTGGTGATGATAATAGTAAAATCATGAATATGAAAGAGAGTGGTGATGATAATAGTAAAATCATGAAGATGAAAGGGAGTGGTGATGATAATAGTAAATTATGAAGATGAAAGGGAGTGGTGATGATAATAGTAAAATAATGAAGATGAAAGGGAGTGGTGATGATAATAGTAAATTATGAAGATGAAAGGGAGTGGTGATGATAATAGTAAAATCATGAAGATGAAAGAGAGTGGTGATGATAATAGTAAAATCATGAAGATGAAAGGGAGTGGTGATGATAATTGTAAAATCATGAAGATGAAAGGGAGTGGTGATGATAATAGTAAAATCATGAAGATGAAAGAGAGTGGTGATGATAATAGTAAAATCATGTAATTGCACAAATCTCAGTGTCAGTTGATTAGGGAAAACTGCAGTCCTATGTCAGTCTGCCTCTCTTCCTATGGAAGAAGTACCCCGGAGCATTGTAGGCCTACCTACTCTACCTCTTATCAACAAGCTTGTGGATTACTGACAAAAAGGTTGGCAACCTTTATAATATTGAATAATTGTTAACATAGTGTCAGTATATGATAATGAAACACTGTATTAATGATTAACATCTTCAATTCTGTAAAATGCCTCCAAAACAGGATGCCTACTGTACCATTATAAAAATGTAATGCAATGTAATGTAGGACACATTTGAATAAAAAAAAATCAGAGAAATCTACAACGAGAGCAGCGAAAGTATTTAAACATGCAACAGAACTCATAATCATAATGAATACATTAAAACATCAGAGAGAACGTATGCTCTTCTCCACGAGCATTGTAGCAAAAATTATTCAGCACTCATGGGTAATCGTATTCCTTTTTTGTCATCCTAATGAAACGGTTAAAACATTTCAGTTAGGTAACAAACTGTCATTAAAGCGTTTATTTTAAGTTCTGAGAGTAAGCACTCAAGGTGTTTACCAATTCTCTCTCTCTCTACTTGGGCTGTTGCGGTCTCTCTCTCTCTCTCCCTCAACTAGGGCTGTTGCGGTCTCTCTCTCTCTCTCAACTAGGGCTGCTGCGGTCTCTCTCTCAACTAGGACTGTTGCGGTCTCTCTCTCTCTCTCTCTACTAGGGCTGTTGCTGTCTCTCTCTCTCTCTCAACTAGGGCTGTTGCGGTCTCTCTCTCTCTCTCAACTAGGGCTGTTGCGGTCTCTCTCTCTCAACGAGGGCTGTTGTGGTCTCTCTCTCTCTCTCAACTAGGGCTGTTGCGGTCTCTCTCTCTCAACGAGGGCTGTTGCGGTCTCTCTCTCTCTCTCAACTAGGGCTGTTGCGGTCTCTCTCTCTCTCTCAACTAGGGCTGTTGCGGTCTCTCTCTCTCAACTAGGGCTGTTGCGGTCTCTCTCTCTCTCTCAACTAGGACTGTTGCGGTCTCTCTCTCTCAACTAGGGCTGTTGCGGTCTCTCTCTCCCTCTCAACTAGGGCTGTTGCGGTCTCTCTCTCTCAACTAGGGCTGTTGCGGTCTCTCTCTCTCAACGAGGGCTGTTGTGGTCTCTCTCTCTCTCTCTCTCTCTCTCTCTCTCTCTCTCTCTCTCTCTCTCTCTCTCTCTCTCTCTCTCTCTCTCAACTAGGGCTGTTGTGGTCTCTCTCTCTCTCAACTAGGGCTGTTGTGGTCTCTCTCTCTCAACTAGGGCTGTTGCGGTCTCTCTCTCTCTCTCAACTAGGGCTGTTGCGGTCTCTCTCTCTCTCAACTAGGGCTGTTGTGGTCTCTCTCTCTCTCTCTCTCTCTCTCTCTCTCTCTCTCTCTCTCTCTCTCTCTCTCTCTCTCTCTCTCTCAACTAGGGCTGTCTCTCTCTCTCTCTCAACTAGGGCTGTTGCGGTCTCTCTCTCTCTCTCAACTAGGGCTGTTGCGGTCTCTCTCTCTCAACGAGGGCTGTTGTGGTCTCTCTCTCTCTCTCAACTAGGGCTGTTGCGGTCTCTCTCTCTCAACGAGGGCTGTTGCGGTCTCTCTCTCTCTCTCAACTAGGGCTGTTGCGGTCTCTCTCTCTCTCTCAACTAGGGCTGTTGCGGTCTCTCTCTCTCAACTAGGGCTGTTGCGGTCTCTCTCTCTCTCTCTCAACTAGGACTGTTGCGGTCTCTCTCTCAACTAGGGCTGTTGCGGTCTCTCTCTCCCTCTCAACTAGGGCTGTTGCGGTCTCTCTCTCTCAACTAGGGCTGTTGCGGTCTCTCTCTCTCAACGAGGGCTGTTGTGGTCTCTCTCTCTCTCTCTCTCTCTCTCTCTCTCTCTCTCTCTCTCTCTCTCTCTCTCTCTCTCTCTCTCTCTCTCTCATCTAGGGCTGTTGTGGTCTCTCTCTCTCTCAACTAGGGCTGTTGTGGTCTCTCTCTCTCAACTAGGGCTGTTGCATTCTCTCTCTCTCTCTCAACTAGGGCTGTTGCGGTCTCTCTCTCTCTCTCAACTAGGGCTGTTGTGGTCTCTCTCTCTCTCTCTCTCTCTCTCTCTCTCTCTCTCTCTCTCTCTCTCTCTCTCTCTCTCTCTCTCTCTCAACTAGGGCTGTTGCGGTCTCTCTCTCTCAACAAGGGCTGTTGCGGTCTCTCTCTCTCTCAACTAGGGCTGTTGTGGTCTCTCTCTCTCAACTAGGGCTGTTGTGGTCTCTCTCTCTCTCTCTCTCTCTCTCTCTCTCTCTCTCTCTCTCTCTCTCTCTCTCTCTCTCTCTCAACTAGGGCTGTTGCGGTCTCTCTCTCAACTAGGGCTGTTGCGGTCTCTCTCTCTCAACTAGGGCTGTTGTGGTCTCTCTCTCTCTCTCTCTCTCTCTCTCTCTCTCTCTCTCTCTCTCTCTCTCAACAAGGGCTGTTGCGGTCTCTCTCTCTCTCTCTCTCTCTCTCTCTCTCTCTCTCTCTCTCTCTCTCGCTCAACTAGGGCTGTTGCGGTGACCGTATTACCACCACACCGGCAGTCATGAGTCATGACTTCAGTATAATTCCATGTGACCGTTGAGTCATGGTAATCTCCTGTTATGCACTCTGGGCATGCTTTGGTAGTACACAACTCGTTAACAACCATCGGGTCCTAATGGCCTGATACTCAAAGGCTCTATTGTCCCTCCATCAGGTCCTAATGGCCTGATACTCAATGCTCTATTGTCCCTCCATCGGGTCCTAATGGCCTGATACTCAAGGCTCTATTGTCCCTCCATCGGTTTCTAATGGCCTGATACTCAAGGCTCTATTGTCCCTCCATCGGGTCCTAATGGCCTGATACTCAAGGCTCTATTGTCCCTCCATCGGGTCCTAATGGCCTGATAGTCAAGGCTCTATTGTCCCTCCATCGGTTTCTAATGGCCTGATACTCAAGGCTCTATTGTCCCTCCATCGGGTCCTAATGGCCTGATACTCAAGGCTCTATTGTCCCTCCATCGGGTCCTAATGGCCTGATAGTCAAGGCTCTATTGTCCCTCCATCGGTTTCTAATGGCCTGATACTCAAGGCTCTATTGTCCCTCCATCGGGTCCTAATGGCCTGATACTCAAGGCTCTATTGTCCCTCCATCGGGTCCTAATGGCCTGATACTCAAGGCTCTATTGTCCCTCCATCGGGTCCTAATGGCCTGATAGTCAAGGCTCTATTGTCCCTCCATCGGTTTCTAATGGCCTGATACTCAAGGCTCTATTGTCCCTCCATCGGGTCCTAATGGCCTGATACTCAAGGCTCTATTGTCCCTCCATCGGGTCCTAATGGCCTGATACTCAAGGCTCTATTGTCCCTCCATGGCCTGATACTCAAGGCTCTATTGTCCCTCCATCGGTTTCTAATGGCCTGATACTCAAGGCTCTATTGTCCCTCCATCGGGTCCTAATGGCCTGATAGTCAAGGCTCTATTGTCCCTCCATCGGGTCCTAATGGCCTGATAGTCAAGGCTCTATTGTCCCTCCATCGGGTCCTAATGGCCTGATACTCAAGGCTCTATTGTCCCTCCATCGGGTCCTAATGGCCTGATACTCAAGGCTCTATTGTCCCTCCATCGGGTCCTAATGGCCTGATACTCAAGGCTCTATTGTCCCTCCATCGGGTTCTAATGGCCTGATACTCAAGGCTCTATTGTCCCTCCATCGGGTTCTAATGGCCTGATACTCAAGGCTCTATTGTCCCTCCATGGCCTGATACTCAAGGCTCTATTGTCCCTCCATCGGGTCCTAATGGCCTGATCCTCAGGGCTCTATTGTCCCTCCATCGGGTTCTAATGGCCTGATACTCAAGGCTCTATTGTCCCTCCACTGGGTCCTAATGGCCTGATACTCAGGGCTCTATTTTCCCTCTAACCACTAACCACAATCCAAATGCAATCGAAAATCACATCAAAAACTTCTATTCTAAACAGTATCTGCTTTTAAAACTCACCTCACTGTGATAATCAATTTGAAGAAAGAGGTTCAAAAGCAGGTTGAAACTGTGTGTAAAACATGCCATTGTGGATGTGGTTTCAAAGCCTAACACAATGAAATGGACAGAGCTTTCTAAGATGATGATTCATTCAAAACACCCATACGCATATTACAGATTATGGATATGCATAGGCTTATGAGCCCAAGCCCGAACAAAAACTGAATTAAAATAATGATTGTGCCATTATATAATACATAACCTACCGCATGTTACAGATGGCAGAAAAACATAAAACAAAAGTGATGATTTAAGAGGTACATAATTGGTCTAGCGGCTGCCTATACTCCAAAATTAAACAAATTTGAGTGATCGCCTTTGAGTGTAGACTGTATTATGATGCATACTGGATGGACCTTATGCTTCACTCCAACATTTCTATCCATGAGCCTGGGAGCGAACATATAGCCCTGGGCGATGCAGTTGGTTCATTGATTGTGCAGGGCGATTTTGAATAGCCTAGTAATAGGGAATGTTTCATATTTTCATAATTAATTGAGTGACAGATTACCTTTAGCTATCCAGAATATCTCACCACCTTACGTTTCCATTTCCTCCCCTCTCTCCTTCATTTCTTTCTCCAGCGTGCAGAGAGAGTGGCTGTCAACAGTTTAGTGAAGTATGCTTCGTTGTGAAAACATGTTACTATCGATGTTTCCAAACAGATTTCACTTGGTTTCCCAAGTGAAGCACTGGGTAGCTGCAAGAATAGGGTTGGAGAGCCCATGGCACACAGAGTTGGGCAGAATATCACCTGTCTGTCACGTTCTGACCATAGTTCTTTTGTGTTTTCTTTGTTTTAGTGTTGGTCAGGACGTAAGCTGAGTGGGCATTCTATGTTGTGTGTCTAGTTTTCCCATTTCTATGTTTGGCCTGATATGGTTCTCAATCAGAGGCAGGTGTTAGTCATTGTCTCTGATTGGGAACCATATTTAGGTAGCCTGTTTTGTGTTGGGTTTTGTGGGTGGTTGTCTCCTGTCTATGCACCAGACAGGACTGTTTTGGTTTTCACATTTTGTTGTTTTGTATTTTGTAGTGTTCACGTTTATTGTCTTTATTGAACATGATGAACACTAACCACTCTGCGCTTTGGTCCGATCCTTCGTCCACAGAAGAAAGCAGTTACACAGTCAGGCAGTGAGAGCACACTCCTCAAACAGTGGTTGATGTGTGTGTTTTAATATTTACTTCTCAGCTGTTCTCAGCTCGGCTATAAAACCGAAGTAGCCTACCAGGCATCTTTGAAAAGCAAACTGGCTGGAAAGCGTGTGGTGTGGCCTCCATTCGCTTTTTTCCCTGCCCCTGCCCCTGTCCCTGCCCATTTGATAATGGGCCATTCTAAACTAATTATTACATATTAGTTAAGACAAGATGAAATTGAGAATAGTATGATGGGTGAAAATATGATCACTTGATGAGAGAACAGATGTGCAGCCTGAGGCAAGGAACAGAGCACAAGCTTTTTCTGCCTCTTTCTCAAATCATAAAAAGCCTATAGCCTTTATTTTTTTTAAAATTTTACCAGGCAAGTCAGTTAAGAACATATTCTTATTTTCAATGACAGCCTGGGAACAGTGGGTTAACTGCCTGTTCAGGAGTAGAATGACAGATTTGTACCTTGTCAGCCGAGGGGTTTGAACTCGCAACCTTCCGGTTACTAGTCCAACGCTCTAACCACTAGGCTACGCTGCCGCCCCAGTGTGTAGTCCATACTGTATATGTTTTGATGTCTAAGACATTCTAAGGTTTGTATCATTCACAACTTGAGTTGCCAGATAACTCTGAATCACTTTTACACTCAACACAGCCACTTCATATGCACACTTGCTCCGAAATGGGAAAAATATCCTTTATATTTTAAGTTCAATTCTATTTTTCTTTCTAGAAAATCATATAATATAAAATAATGGCATGGGACTTACAGTGCATTCAGAAAGTATTCAGACCCCTTCCCTTTTTCCACATTTTGTTACATTACAACATTATTTTAAAATAGATTTTAAAAAATGTAATCACTCTACACACAACTCCCCATAATAACAAAGCAAAAACAGTTTTTTTTTTACAATTTTGCAAATGTATTAACAATAAAAAACAGACACTTTATTTACATAAGTATTCTGACCTTTTGCTATGAGACTCGAAATCGAGCTCAGGTGCATCCTGTTTCCATGAATCATCCTTGAGATGTTTCTACAACTTGATTGGAGTCCACCTGTGGTAAATTCAATTAATTGGACATGATTTGGAAAGGCACACACCTGTCTATATAAGGTCCCACAGCTGACAGTGCATGTCAGAGCAAAAACCAAGCCATGAGGTCGAACAAATTGTTTGTAGCGCTCCGAGACAGGATTGTGTCAAGGCACAGACCTGGGGAAGGGTGCCAAAAAAATGTCTGCAGCATTGAAGATACCCAAGAACACAATGGCCTCCATCATTCTTAAATGGAAGAAGTTTGGAACCACCTATATTCTTCCTTGAGCTGGCCGCAAGGCCAAACTGAGCAATCGGGGCAGAAGGGCCTTGGTCAGGGAGGTGATCAAGAACCCGATGGTTACTCTGACAGAGCTCCAGTTCCTCTGTGGAGATGGGAGAACCTTCCTGCAGCATTCCACCAGGCCTTTATGGTAGAGTTGCCAGACAGAAGCCACTCCTCCTTAAGGCAAATGACAGCCTGCTTGGAGTTTGCCAAAAAGCAGCCTGTAGAAAAGGCCCATGGAGTTGGTGGAATACTCCTTTAATTCATTGCCATTTACTCAGCTGGGCCAGGGGCGCTTTAATTAGGTCAGGTGGAAATGTCCGACAGATCTCAACTCCATAAAAGGAGGAAATTGCCATCGTCTTATCTCGCTGCTTTCTCTTCCTTAACTCCATCTCATCCAGAAGTTCTGTGCGTCCATGAATCCACGTAAGTCCACCGACTCTGTTACCTTTCATGTTATCTTTCTGAATTATCAGTGGTGATCGGGAGAGTGGGCCATTCAGTTACTGTTAATAGTTATTACCGCGGAGCGCGGCTTGGAGCGCAGCTTCACACATATTGTGTAATGTGAATTGTCAATGATCACGGCCCTACGGATCCTCATAGGCCAATTATGCAATCGATATGGTTCATGTGTATTGAAATTAATTATATGTATACGAAGACAATTGAAAGAGTGAAATGAGAAACGTCATTGTTTGATAACTGATTGACTTTGATCACGGGGATTATAGATTGTATAACCATTCACTGTTTGTATTCTTTCATGATTTATGATAAATAGTTGAGCCTAAATGACTCGCGGATGATTACTATTGACTTCTTAATGAACGACTGTTGAATTCCTTAACTTATGTTAATAATGACTGATATGATTTGATCTTTGATTATGAATTTGATTGTATACATGTTGTTTGTTTCCTTTGTGATGCAGCACAGACTACTCAGTAAATATACCACTTTATGGTTAAAGGAATTCCTGCCTCAGTCTCATCCATTCCTCTGTCACCTGACACGTGACCACCTGTTCACCTTCACTGTCAGTCATCCTACCTGTCCAGCTACCCACACAGATTCCACTAATCTTTCACAGCCAAAAGACTCTCAGACCATGAGAAACAAGATTCTCTGGTCTGATGAAACCAAGATTCAAATCTTTGGCCTGATTGCCAAGCATCACATCTGGAAGAAAACTGGCACCATCCCTACGGTGAAGCATGGTGGTGGCAGCATCATGCTGTGCGGATGTTTTCAGTGGCAGGGAATGGGAGTCTAGTCAGGATCAAGGGAAAGATGAATGGAGCGAAGTACAGAGAGATCCTTAATGAAAACCTGCTCTAGAGCTCAGGACCTCAGATTGGGGCCTGTAAAAACCTGTTTTTTCATTATGGGGTGTTCTGTGTAGATTGATGAGGGGGAAAAAACAAATGAATCCATTTTAGAGTAAGGCTGTAACATAACAACATTTGGAAAAAGTCAAGCTATCTGAATACTTTCCGAATGAACTGTATAAGCATATTGTCACGGTTTTCATGTGGTGAAGGAGAGTCGGACCAAACTGCAGCGTGTATATTGCGATCCATGTTTAATCACACAACATAACACGAATCCAAAACACAAACTCTACAAAACAATAAACGTAATG